>NC_068368.1:17114608-17117108 GCF_020536995.1 Dreissena polymorpha | reverse complement strand
CATTATAATAGTAATATATTTACGAAACCTACAAATACACCAAATTAAAAAAAAAAACAACGGCAAAAATAACGATCAACTAAAACTACTACTACGACTACTACTACTTCAACTACTATTTCTACTACTACAACAACTACTAGTACAAGACAAGAACACAGTTTATTTGTACTTTTTTGCCCAAAATACAGAATACTGGTATAAAGATAACAACATGCAATTTATTCGTTGCGATATGTCAATGTTTAACATTAGTTTTGATCTACATCTTTTTTGTTCATTATTTCGTTAACAAAAAAGCTATGCTCTTTAGTTTTATTTCATCAGAAATTTGCATAAGATTGCAATCATTTTGAATATTTTGTTCACGATTGTACCATGAAAAGATATACATTTGCCTTTCTTGGTTATTGTAGACATTTTAAAAATACATTAAACTCATCTTCAATACATATATTATTAAAAAAAGACTGAACAAAATGAACATACTCGGTGTTGTCAAGCAATTCCTAAATGTATATCAATAGACCAATATTTTTCAAGGTTTAACATAGATTTGAAGTGTTTGTACGTGTCACATCTTGATGAATTTCCTAGAGTTTCAAGCCAGTTCTGAGATTTACAATAAATCATTCTTTGTTTAAATGACATTAAGAATAATTCCACATTTTCTATCTCTTGACATATCGAAACAAAACCATATCCATAACGGTACATAATGTTTTTACAGATGTCACCCAATTAGCTCTTCCGATTTCGTCGTACCGCTTTAACATAATATAGCAATTTCAAGGATACCGATCCTCTGTTATAGTTATCTATGTACACCAATATTTAATGCATTTTACATGATGTTTAATACAAAGCGGTGATCGACCACATTCTCAAAGAACCATGTTATCATTTACAGATTTGTTTACACCAAGAAATAATTTACAATACTCGATTTGTATTTTTACAAGAACGTATGAGAATTCTATTTCATATATTTAGGAACCATATGTTTTCTTAGGTTTGACCATTAAATCAAACAATAAATCCGTATATGAGAAATATCCAAAGTTTTTTGGTATTTTTAATTGCAAAAATAGATTTTCGGGCCTGAGCTACAAGTTTTTCTTTCGCTTTTCCCCGTGATTGTTTAGGCCTGAAAAGAAGACCCATATGCTTTAATACAGATGTGACAATTACCGGACCCAATGTTCGTATGATCTTAGCGGTCCTCCGTTTCTTAGAACAATAACTTCCGTCTTTTGTCGATTAATTAACATACCAATATGTTAAAAAATTCCGATATTGAGTTAAATTGTGAGTGTAGCTCGATCGCAGTATCGGGTCATCGGAAAAAAGAATGCAAACTATGATCGATATCCTAGAAATTGCTATATTATGTTAAAGTGGATTAATTGACATAACAGTATGTTCACAAAAATTCCGATATTGAGTTCAATTGTGAGTGTAGCTCGATCGCACTATCAGCGCAGCTCGCAACGTAATTGGGAAAATAATACAAATTATTTCTGAAATGTCTAAGGTGATAAAAATATCCCTATGACCTTTATATTTTAAAAAGGTAGACAACTCGTTTATGTACAAATTAAAAAACATTGTGCTGGTTACGACCACTTGCCTAGAGCTGATGTTACAATTAAAGTTTTGCGTAACGTTATAATTATTTGCCCGTACACATGAAATACCTGGATTTTAATACGTGCAAAAGCTGCCCCTGACACCATTTTTACACATAGTTGTAAATAGATTATGAAGAAGCAAAATATCAAATGCTTTTTGGAACTCCACATATAGAACGAAAGACATACCACCAGGTCTTTACGTACATTTTTTAGCCATACTTTTGAGAGTAAATAAATTGTCGATGGTCGAATATCCGTTGCGAAAACCGGCTTGTGATTCTGCTATTTTATTATTTAAATTTGACCATTTGCATAATCTGTTGTATACAATATTGGAAAATATTTTATACATTAATTAATGATAAACCTCTTAGTCTATAATTAGAGGGGTCGTCTGTCGCGCCTGACTTATAAATCGACACAATTATACTATCCCGCCAAGTAATTGGAGAGTGCCAAGTATTAAAAATCTGATTTAAAAAATCTCAAAGTATAGGTTTTGTCATATGCATCGTACTTGTATACACTTCAACCCAAAGCCATCGATCCCTTGAGATTTACCATGTTTGAGTTTTGAAACTCTTTGCATTATTTCTTCGTTCGTCATTTCTGAGTTTAAAATTTGATCTTGATCATCTGCAGTTTCGTTACCCTCTATGTTTATATCAATTAAACTTGATTGATTGTCTATAACAAGTAGGCCTTTGAAATTACCCTACCATGCATATGTATCGATATTACAAGAATCTGTGCATTTCGTCTTTTGACTACCTTGTATAAATTTCCAGAAAAACTTTGGCTTAGAACGCGAAACAACCAATTCGTTTCATTTCATCGTTTAATACACTTTTTCTACTACTACTACT